>NC_090350.1:10654620-10657120 GCF_035084215.1 Heptranchias perlo | reverse complement strand
CTCCCTCCCTCTGTCTCTCTACTTCTCCCTCCCTCTCTCTACTTCTCCCTCCTTCTCCCTCTCTCGCTCTCCTTCTCCCTCTCTCGCTCTCCTTCTCCCTCTCTCGCTCTCCTTCTCCCTCTCTCTCCTTCTCCTTCTCCCTCTCTCTCCTTCTCCCTCTCTCGCTCTCTCTCCTTCACACTCCCTCTCTCTCCTTCACACTCCCTCTCTCTCCTTCACACTCCCTCTCTCTCACACTCCCTCTCTCTCTCTCTCTCTCTCTCTCCTTCTCCTTCTCCCTCTCCCTCTCTCTCGACTTCTCCCTCCCTCTCTCCCTCCCTCCCTCCCTCCCTCCTCCCTCCCTCTCTATCCTCCTCCCTCCCTCTCTATCCTCCTCCCTCCCTCTCTATCCTCCTCCCTCCCTCTCTATCCTCCTCCCTCCCTCTCTATCCTCCTCCCTCCCTCTCTATCCTCCTCCCTCCCTCTCTATCCTCCTCCCTCCCTCTCTATCCTCCTCCCTCCCTCTCTCTCCTCCTCCCTCCCTCTCTCTCCTCCTCCCTCTCTCTCCTCCTCCCTCTCTCTCCTCCCTCCCTCCCTCTCTCTCTCTCCTCCTCCCTCCCTCCCTCTCTCTCCTCCTCCCTCCCTCTCTCTCTCTCCTCCTCCCTCCCTCTCTCTCCTCCTCCCTCTCTCTCTCTCCTCCTCCCTCTCTCTCTCCTTCTCCCTCCCTCTCTCTCTCTCACCTCCCCTCTCCTCTCCTTCTCTTCCCCCTCTCCTCTCCATCCATCTCGCTTTCTTGCTCCCTCCTCCACCTCCCTCTCCCTCCCTTCCGCCTCTCTCTCCCTCCTCCCCCCTCGCTCTCTCACCCTCCTCCTCGCCACTCTCGCTCTCTCACCCTCCTCGCCCCTCGCTCTCTCACCCTCCTCCCCCCACCTCGCCCCTCGCTCTCTCCCCCTCATCTCTCTCCCCTTCTCCCTCCCTATCTCTCTCTCCCCTTCTCTCTCCCTCTCTCTCTCTCCTTCTCCCTCCCTCTCTCCTTCTCCCTCCCTCTCTCCTTCTCCCTCCCTCTCTCCTTCTCCCTCTCTCCTTCTCCCTCCCTCCTTCTCCCTCCCTCCTTCTCCCTCCCTCCTTCTCCCTCCCTCCTTCTCCCTCCCTCCTTCTCCCTCCCTCCTTCTCCCTCCTACTCCCTCCCTCTCTCTCTCTCCCCTTCTCCCTCCCTCTCTCTCTCTCCCCTTCTCCCTCCCTCTCTCTCTCCCCTTCTCCCTCCCTCTCTCTCTCCCCTTCTCCTCCCTCTCTCTCTCCCCTTCTCCCTCCCTCTCTCTCTCCCCTTCTCCCTCCCTCTCTCTCTCTCCCCTTCTCCCTCCCTCCCTCCCTCCCTCTCCCTCCCTCTCTCTCCCCTTCGCTCGCTCTCTCTCTCTCTCCTTCTCCCTCCCTCCCACTCTCCTTCTCCCTCCCTCCCTCCTTCTCCCTCCCTCCCTCCCTCTCTCCTTCTCCCTCCCTCTCTCCTTCTCCCTCCCTCTCTCCTTCTCCCTCCCTCCTTCTCCCTCCCTCCTTCTCCCTCCCTCCTTCTCCTCCCTCCTTCTCCCTCCCTCCTTCTCCCTCCCTCCTTCTCCCTCCTACTCCCTCCCTCTCTCTCTCTCCCCTTCTCCCTCCCTCTCTCTCTCTCCCCTTCTCCCTCCCTCTCTCTCTCCCCTTCTCCCTCCCTCTCTCTCTCCCCTTCTCCCTCCCTCTCTCTCTCCCCTTCTCCCTCCCTCTCTCTCTCCCCTTCTCCCTCCCTCTCTCTCTCTCCCCTTCTCCCTCCCTCCCTCCCTCCCTCTCCCTCCCTCTCTCTCCCCTTCGCTCGCTCTCTCTCTCTCTCCTTCTCCCTCCCTCCCACTCTCCTTCTCCCTCCCTCCCTCCTTCTCCCTCCCTCCCTCCCTCTCTCCTTCTCCCTCCCTCTCTCCTTCTCCCTCCCTCTCTCCTTCTCCCTCCCTCCTTCTCCCTCCCTCCTTCTCCCTCCCTCCTTCTCCCTCCCTCCTTCTCCCTCCCTCCTTCTCCCTCCCTCTCTCTCTCTCCCCTTCTCCCTCCCTCTCTCTCTCCCCTTCTCCCTCCCACTCTCTCTCTCCTTCTCCCTCCCTCCCTCTCTCCTTCTCCCTCCCTCCCTCCTTCTCCCTCCCTCCCTCTCTCCTTCTCCCTCCCTCCCTCTCTCCTTCTCCCTCCCTCCCTCTCTCCTTCTCCCTCCTTCTCCCTCCCTCCTTCTCCCTCCCTCCTTCTCCCTCCCTCCTTCTCCCTCCCTCCTTCTCCCTCCCTCCTTCTCCCTCCCTCCTTCTCCCTCCCTCCTTCTCCCTCCCTCCTTCTCCCTCCCTCCTTCTCCCTCCCTCCTTCTCCCTCCCTCCTTCTCCCTCCCTCCTTCTCCCTCCCTCCTTCTCCCTCCCTCCTTCTCCCTCTCTCTACTTCTCCCTCCCTCCTTCTCCCTCCCTCCCTCTCTCCTTCTCTCGACTTCTCCCTCCCTCTCTCGACTTCTCCCTCCCTCTCTCGACTTCTA